>NC_055994.1:151819354-151850053 GCF_018446385.1 Zingiber officinale | reverse complement strand
GAGAGAGCAAATGTCATATTGTGCTTAAAAAAAGAGAACTATTACACTAAAAATATAAAAGCATATATAATACAATAATATCCAAAGATTAAATACTTCACATGGGTCCAAGCTTAAAATCATATAACTATTTTCGCTTCAATAACTCCCAACAACCATTAAATTAACAAATAAAACAACTTAGCGACTTCATTAATCATGACATTCCAATCACATTCTACTTATACCCCAATAGACCAACAAAAGTATAAGGATTCCCAAGAAGTATTAAAGAAGTTTGGATTCTGTAGTAAGTATTCATTTATGATCACAAATAACAAACTTACATGAAACTTCATATTAACAATTTAGTAAAGAAATTCTAAAACAATGGACAAAAGTATAGTCCATTAGTTCTGTAATACCTTGATAAATGAGTTCTTTCTCATGAAGCTTTACAAATGCCTCAACAACGGCCCCTGGAAGCATTCAGAAAATTTAATCACAAAATCAGAGATGGATCATGTCAAAATTTTCCAGAACCAGCTTTAACATTGATCTTGTACAAAACTTTGCTTGAACATGAAGATCATATGGATATATGGCCTTTCAACATTCATACATTACATACAAAAAGAAAAATATTTACTAGATTATCAATAATAAGTAGACAATTTATAACTACACGACAAAAATTGCAATAAGAAAATTCTCTCCTTTAGATTAAAGCACATTTCTTGGAGATTTTAGCTTCTCTATTAGAAGTGACAGACAATCATCCTTTTATAAAATAAAATATTGATATAAACTTTCTTTTCTGTGAACTCCTCATCTCTTCCTCTTTGTTCATTGTTATTGTATTGCTCAGGTTCCTTTTCCCCTTGATATGAGGAAAATGGTGCAGACATAGAAGGCTGTAGGGCATTGCATGCGGTCATAAAGAGCGAGCTCAAGGATCATGAGATTCAATGCATATATTAAGTAAAACAGGGTTTGGAGCCCTATGCATCAACAAAAAAAAGGAGATATGTTTGACGTACGACTTAGTTGCTCATCAAGAGTAAAATGTTCCCTGGTCCAATCACATGATGCACCCAACCTTCTTATCTGGCTAGTTATTGTTCCACCATACCTATAAGTAACAAAACAAATTAAAGCAATCTCAACTTGAAGAGAGCTAATGCAATGAAGTAGAAATTTATATTGGAAGTGATGGCTAAGTTATTCAATTGGCTTATGAGTATACAGAAATATATAAAGTACATAAATTTAGTTGAGTATCATATATATTACATAACAAAAACGTAAGTTCACTTCCGATACAGAAGCAGTCATAAACTCACTTCTCTTTCCACTCCCACACTCTTTTTGTAAACTCCTCTCTACTCAGTTCAGACCTTTTGATGCCTTCAGATGCAAGCAGTTTTTCCACCACCAACTAAAAGATAGTAACACAGAAGCACTTGCTAAGCACTAGACAAAAGGAAATAGTTCATGCTCAAGTTGCCAAGTGTCACAGGATATATAGAGGACTTACCTGAGTTGCTATGCCAGCATGATCTGTACCCGGAATCCAAAGTGTAGGCCTACCTTTCATGCGGTTATATCTAACCATTATGTCCTAGTATAAGAAACATTCATATGAAAGATCAAATTTAACCAATAATTTCAGCCGTAGAAATCTTTGGAAAAACTTGTTATTTTCTGGAAATTTCAGTCATAAAAGTTTCAAGTCGGCACCTTGTGGCGAGATGTGTAATGGGAGAAATAAAATGACGAAAATTAATATATGAATATCATACATTAAAAGTGAATATGATATCTTTCTACCAAGATGTAATATCAAGACATCTTGGAGTAAAAGGTCATTACTGGCTGTTATTTAGCCAGAATAAAAAGTGATTTGACTATTAAATACTCCAATAAACTTATCTAAGTTTTCTAACCTCAAGAGTGACGAACATTGCATGCCCCATATGTAGCGATCCAGTCACATTTGGAGGTGGCATTGGAATTACAAAAGGATCTCCTCTCCTGTCAAAGCTGGGCTTGAAGAACCCTTGAGCCTCCCACCTAAAAATACTAGACTAAGTCATCCAAGAGAAATGTTTGGTTGCTTCATGGAAGTACAACATACAGAACGTGATCTAAAAAGATAGAAATAAAACAAAAAATCCAATGAAGTACGAAGTTTGGCCGTTTGATTGGTGTCACGGTATAAAGTTTGGACTTGTAAATGAAACTAAAAAAATGGCATGTCAATAACCAGAGTCATGACCAGAATTATTTACTATTTTGTTTACACAGCATAAGAATCTAATGCAGTTTGTACCCAATTTATCAAAAATAAGAGAAATATTTTTTACAATGATTGCTAACATCTAAAAAATGTAACTCTTCTCTTCTCATGTTGGAAGCTCTAGAAGATGAAAGTTTTAAGGTATGCATGGGATAAGAAATTTAATTCAAAAATAACAAATAAATATGGTTGTTAGTGCTTGTTAGAGGTATCCATCTCTTAGTAAACAGTACAAGTTTGATAGAAAACTTACACCAGTGGGACCCACATACAGTGCGCTGAAATATTATTGGGGAGAACATTGAACAAATTAATAGATGTTAACAGAGAAATTCAAAAAAATATACGAGCTAGTAACCTTCCCTTGGTAGGTTTTAACATGCAAAGCAAGTGTGCAAGCATGCACATAAAAAAACGGCACACAATAGCAGAAAAACTAGGATACATAGTTTGTAAGTACTGCTAAATACAATTGTGCCATCATATTTTTCATAACAATACAAACATTTCTACAAAAGCTCCAAGCCCGCAAAATAAATACGCAATTGAATTGTGTGCATAGGTGAGTAGCTTATTCACTGTATATAAGGATACATATATGGTTACAAGTTGTACAGCTTCCATGAAACAAACCAATCAATTGACAAAATCAAGATTTGTCGAAAGAAACTATAACCGTATGACATGTCTCAAAAGCTTCAGAAAAAAGTTAACACTGGTAGGCAGCAAAGAAGATCATTTCTCAATTTGCTCATCTAGAAATACCTAAAATTTTGTTTCCCGTAAACCCAAGGAGCATTAGTTCTAGCTATTGCATAATAGTAGAAAGTAAAACAACCTCACTATCTTCTCTGTGGCCTCCTAGAAGTGAACCTAGCAGAACTTGGAACTCGCAGAAACTTGTAGAACCTAAAGTGGAGCAATGCATCAAAAATTACCAGCTGTAGATGCGTTCCTCCGATGCAAAATCAAATGACTTCGCTACTTCCGGAGAAGTAAAAACCTCGTTCTCTGTCGCCATTACTGACCACGATAGCCAACAAAGCAATCAAGAGCTAAAAATGCCGAAGAAGAAACTCCCAGTAGATTAACTAACATAGCCATCCAACAAAACGGCGCGAGCGTACCCGATAAGAACTTCCGATTGGGACGACAGAGGTTCCATCTGCGAGGTCTGGCGCCAAATCGGCGGGCGGAAGGAGAGAAGAGCACGGGGTTAATCAGGTAGATAGACCGAGACGACAGCAGAGATGGCGAAGAGAACGCCATTGAATCGATGGAGCGCGGACTGGGGTGGTCGACGAGAGACGACGATATAATTTATCTAATAAACCCTAGTAAGGCGAGGAGAGGAGGGGTTCATCGAGGAACACTGCTCTGCTGTCGGAGCAAAATCATGCAATGCCTAATTTACTCGAAGACACAGAACACGTGTGCCTCACTGCGGCAGTAATGACGTCGTCTGAGAATTTTCTCGCGTAGTTATCGGACTCGGTTCCTGTCCCTGTCTGGGACAATACGCGTGGTCTGGAGTAGCACAAGCAGCGGTTCGGATAACTAGTTTGAGGTGGCTTTAATGCGACTAAAATTTAAGTATTTTAAAATCATTCTCGCTACTTTTATAATGCCAAAATTAAAATGCATCCATTGGACGGTTGGTTAGCATAGCACAGATGTGCTGGATCTTTTTTTTTTTTTATTTGAGGGATGTATCATTCATATTTATGGTCGGATCATGATTATAAGCTAATCATAAATGATTACGATCTCTTCTTGAGTTCATCGTCCCTATCAAATTATAATTTTTATTTGGAGCGAGTGATCGGAAGTTGTCCGGGGACCTCCGGTAATGGATAAGCAGTTAGGTTATTGAGTGCCGAGCGAGGATGTCCTCCGATGTCCAGTAATCTAGTTGAATTATTATGGTGATTTAATTATAATTGGTTGTGATTTTTTTCTAAATTAATTGTCCTTCAAGTTATAGTTTAGGTCGGGACGGGTGGTCGAAAGTCGTCTCTCCTCTCTTCGCTTAGCACCCGATAGTCTGATCATTTGTCCATCTCCGATGACCTCTGGTCATCCATTTCAATCCAAACTATAACCTAAGAAGATGATGAACACAGAAAAAAAAAATCATAACTAATTATGATCTAATCATGATCACAATCCAACCGTAATTATAAATGATTCATCCTTAATCCATATTTTTTTTACTAGATGATCTAGTCTCTAAGATTTTTTTTAATACCAATATACCACATTAAAAATATCGAAAGTTATTAAAATATCTCTAATAATTATATAAAAATTTATTAAAACATCTCATCACTAATAATTATAGTGAGGTTTTTTTATGATATATGATCATGATTGTTATATGACTTTATACCTATTATATTAATTTTGAAATAAAAACAAAATATGTTTGAATTTTTAATTACGACTCTTAAACTATAAATTTCATCTCACCCCTGTAACTCGAGACCTTTTATTCAACGTTTTTTTATTTTACAAATCTTATATAATAAAAATATATATAGATCCACTGTATTAATCTTGATGAGACAGATATCAAATTCAAATGATATATATCCTTGAAAAAAAAACTCTTAGCTTTTATTTTTTAATCATAATCGATTATAAATTATCGTATGATTTATATCTTTTCATATAATTTAAAAATAGATTGTGAAAAATATTTGAATAAATATAATGTGCAAACTTTGACTCTTAGCTGTAAGAAGCCATGTCTAGCTAACTTTGACTCTCGCACCAGGATTTAAAAAAAAAAACAAAACAAACAAACAAACCTGACGGCCACTCATTAATGTGCATATAACAAACAAAACTAATTTTTCGTTTTTTTTTTCACGGACATGTTTAGCATTCAATTCTTGTTGATATGGAATCATTTAAAAAAACCGATTATAATATTTTTATTGCAGATTATATATATATTTTAATGGACTAAATAAAAAATTAATTAGTACTTGTCAACTTTACTATTAAGAAATGCATAAACAACCTAAAAACACACAACAAAAGAGCTATGTACCAATTATAAAATTTCTTAGATAAAAATCAGAAAATTTTCATTTTTCCGATTTTTAAAAAGTACCTCAAATTTTTAAAATTAAAACAACAAACATGTCATTTTTCATCCTAAAAAACTTTGATAAAAAGTAAATTAAAAAAGTAAAACGCCTAATTATTCACATGATCAGAAGGTACTCATTTAAAAATCATTAGAACATCATTTTCACTCGTAATTTAATATTTAAAATATCCTTATGTATCATTTTGAAATAATTTTAACAAAAACAACATAATTTTAGTGTAACTGTTTGCACTTGAGATTGGAGCAATCTAAAGCAGGAAGAGATATTTTAAGATATTAAATTATAAATAGATGCGCTATTTTAATATTTTTTAAAAGAGTGGTATATAATTAACAATGGTTTTCTTTTTTTCTATAAGCAAATAACTTTTACTCGGTAAAAAAATATTATATATTTTTTTTTAATTTAATCAAACTTATTTTAACTTAATCAAATCTTATACATTTTTATTTAAAATTATTATAATATATAATTATTTTATTCAAGATTGATACACTTCTAGTTTTAAATAAAGTTGCTCATAAGTTAAAACTTCCTTTAATAGTCCAAAATTTAATGTAGTAGTTATGGCGTGGTGGAATTTTTCATAGTACCATAATTCGATTTTCTATTGGGACATGTATTGACGTTAAATTTAGAAGAAAAACTTAGATTAGATAGTCTTGAGCCGAAGTATTCATAAGTGAAAAAAGTCTACAGATTTATCTTCACAAGTAGAGTATTGATTCAAAATTGGATGGTCTTACAAGGACGACGAAGACCATGGGTGTCGACTGCTGACACCTTGCCATTGCGCTTTGAGGATTTATCCTTGAGGACATATGGGACCACAAGTGTCACACCCTAAATAGCCATACGCTGGAAATAAAATACAATTACGCAGTTTAATATGCAACTCACACAGCTGGATCAATAATCATGTAGTTGTATACACAACCCACACTACTAGAGTAGAAAACAAAATAATAAACAATCCACACGGCTATAATAAGAAGACAATGGAAGATATAGGAAAGCCACACAATCGAAAATGACAAACTACGTGCCGGCACGACTTAAATACAACAAGTACATAACCAAAACAAAAGGACGTCACAAGTCCAAAAATCCACACAAAAGATACATATTACATGTTTAAGTTCAAAACCAATAAAGCAAGTGAGAGCAATAACAGAAGAAGACGGTCGATGTGATATGAGATTGGCGGATAGGATCTCTGGGTGACTCCATAAATCCTCTACCCCCTCCTTGGCGAAAGGAAACCAGTACAAGAGGTGGTGAGTCTGGGTAACTCAACGGGTAATAGACATAAACAGTGCATGGTCAGTATAAAACATGGAGATCAAAGTATACTGTCTCAGTAGAGAAATAAGAACATGATTATATATGACATAATAAATGCACATAATTATAACTGACATAATGAATACATCTACCTAATCTGGATTGAACACATAAGGTATAATGATCAGTAAACTCACTAGGAATAAACAACAAATTTGTTTGTAACATTTGAGCAATATAAATGACATCATATATATGTATAATAAATGTACATGTATGAATCATGGCAATCATATAGAACAGTCATATTTCAGGTAAATGCAACATATCACAATCACATGTAGCTAATAGCTAGTAGCTATTAGATATGTATGCAAATATATCTCCAAGAGATGCATCCTGCATCATATGTATATCACATGTATGCAACATGGTCACTCTCACCCACCCCTCAAGACACCATGACCCCTCAATCTGTTGCATGAACACATGGTCACTTCCGCCCACCCCTCACGACACCACAACCCCAATCTAGATCTGACACATATAGTATAGTGATCAATAAACTCACTTGGAATCAACAATAGATCTGCTCATAACACATGAGCAATATAAATGACAGCATATACATGTATAATAAATGCACATATATGAATAATGACAATCATATGCAACAGTCATATCTCAGGCAAATGCAATATATCGCAATCACATGTAGCTAGTATATACTAGATATGTATATAAATATATCTCCAAGAAATGCATCACATATCATATGCATATCACATGCATGCAACATGGCCACTCTTGCCCATCTCTCGAGACACAATGACCCCTGTATACCCCGAGAGGTCAAGATAATGTCAATTGTACTACCCTCCAAATACCACTACTCTTGAGTGACCGAAGCGGATAGTTTGTTAAGTAACTATCTCGGTACATAGCAAAGGAGTCATTGATTGCTCACAACACCGGATATCACTCCCCCCGAGTGGCCAGGTGGCACGACAAGACAAGTTAAACTCAACTCCAGAGACACGCATGCACAATATAACATAGGTAATGATACCTTCAATAACCACACCAAATATGCGTGTCCACCCAACATAGGTATAATCAACATGATTCTTCTAATAGTCGACACCAGACACGTGTGCACACGCAATATATAAATGGACAATCAATATAGTAACTCCAATAGTACATACCATGTTGGTGCAGGTTGCACTAATAATTTAGTTTTTATGTATGACAAATAGGTTAAAATTAGATGTGGTGTTTGTCTAATCTTTCTACCAAGTGTATAGGAGTTAACTAGTCTGAAGGACCTGACACCAGGCTAAGATTCAGCTAGATCCGCGGAACCTGATACCTGGTGCAAAGTCTAGATAGGTTTGCGAGACTCGATATTTGGCGGGAAGTCTGGTTGGGTCCGCGGGACCTGACAATCGACCGAAGTCTAGTTGGGTCTGCGGACCCGACAACTGGCGAGAATACCTGGTGGATCAAAGGCAAGTCAAGCAACTACAGTTGGTAAGTGAAGATAAGCAAGTAGAGGAGAGATCCAGTGAGGACGCCTTCCCCGTTGAAGGAACTATAGGCGTCAGTCCAATTTATGTCCATTTGAGAAACTTAAGTTGAGACTTTGACTAGATCCTGGTCTCGAGGAGACAGAATCTGATTATTACTACTATTGTATTATGTTGTGTTAACTCTGTTTTGTAGGACAAATATACTCTCTATTGTCTGGACTAACCTTTTTATAGGAAAGAAGCTGCTAAAGAAAAGGAGAGTCCAAGCGCCCAAAAGGGATCCGGGTGCCTAGAAGGGATCCGAGCGCCCAAAGCTGGTCCGGGCACCCAGAACAGGCTCGCCCGGAGTTGGTCTAGGCACCCGAACCCAACAATTCATTCAAAAGCTAATGTAGAGCGCATCGACTGACCGAGCCACGTGGTCCTGACACCCAGAGGGGTTCTAGGCACCCAGAACAGGCCTATATAAAGGCCTTCAACTATGAGCTTTAGAACAACTGCTACGACTTTTACTCTTACTTGGTGCTCCGAAAAAGCTCCTATGACGCTCCTTCGACAACCGGCAATCAAGATTTTCTTACTTTCTCTATTATCGGTAACATTGTTTGTCAATTCATGTACTTAAATTTTGTAATCATTCGAGCTATTAGTGAATTACCCAAAGAAAGCACTCGACGAGTGCGAACCTTGGAGTATGAGTCATTGAAGGCTCAAAACAAAGTAAAACTTGGCTTTGTTTGTGTTGTCTTTTATTCTTTCGTTGAGTACTTGTTTTTAGTCACGATTTTTCGAATAACGCTATTCACCCCCCCTAGCATCTTTCTAGTCCTACAAGTGGTATCAGAGCAAGACTGCTTTGAATTGGTGAAACCACCAATCGAGCAGGGGATTCCTTTTTGAAAGAAAAATTGTATATTATTTTTGTTTAAAAATTATTCTTACGCCTTTTGTTTTTTCCCTCCCAATTTTTTTAAAAAACTGCTTTTATTTTCCACCATAAGTTAGAATTGGTAAAATAATCATTTTGACAAAATTTGTCATAATATTATTTTTATTATCATTTTTCTCAAAATTTGTGCAATACTACTCAAGTAATTTCCTTATCTCTCGCATTATTTACACCAAGACATAGTCTTGGAATCTCTGTGAATTTTCTTTTAGTACTGAAAAATGGTGTATAAAGAATTGCACGGGCGAAATGTCAACGAACCACCTCCACATGAGATGTACAGGATGCACGAATTCAATCTGTGGAGAATGTAGATGAAAAACTTCATCTTTATGAACGACTTTGATGGTGGCATAACACTAAGACGATTAACCCAAAATACAGAAGCCAATATAAAGGTAATAAATTCAATTGTAAAACTATTATCTAATGAAATCATTTGCAAAATTGGAGAATACCGAGATACCTATGAGTCTGACCAAGCTTCACGAGGAGCCAATGGAGCTAGAGGATCAAATCAAAAGTGAATCCAAACTCGAGTCAAATCCAACGTAGAATCCTACTAAATTAGGGGATGCGCTTAAGATTAATATAATTTATCAAAATACCTCTGTAAGTAATAGTTTAAATAATCTACATGATAATTTAGATAAATATGAAATTATCTCAAGTATGGTGTATAACAATATAGATTTTGATCAAGTCTATCAAGACTTCAATCAAATCGACATTAACCTTGACTTAGTTAAATAAAACATTGACCAAATTAATTCAAATAAATTAATTTATTCAAAAAATTTAAAATTAAATAAAAATTTAAAAATAATTAATTCAAACATTAAGATAAATTTGAATTTAAAACTTAAAAATAAGAAAATAGATTTAGATAAAATTAATAAATACCTTAATAAATTATTTAATAATCTAGATAATATCAATTTATAAATTTCATTCCAAAATTAAGATAATTTAATTAACAAAAATTTAAATCTTTAAGATAAGGACATAGAAAAAACTAATGTAACAAATCCAACTAATGATATAAACTTAAAAGATAAAAAAATCATATAAGTATAAAATCAAGCAGATAAAATCAAAATCAAAGTTAACAAATTTGAAATTAAATATCAAAGATAGCATATTAAATAAAGATAATCTAACAAATTCAAAATTAATAATTAATAAGAAGTTAAACATTAAAGATAAACCTTTAAAGAAAGATAATTCAAACAAATTAATCAATCTAAAATTAAGAATTAATAAAAATTTAAATATTAAATATAATCTTAATAACACTCCTTTAAAGAAAGACAATTTAACTAACTTAATTAATTCAAAATTAAAATTTTAATTTTAAATTATAAATTATAAATTAAATATTAAATCTTAACTGAAATTAACATTAATTATACAAAAATTTAAAAGGAAAATCAATAATTCAAGGGGAGACTACAAATTAGTTAATACCTCCAAAATAATAATTTACTCGACTAGGTAATTAGGACTAGGATAAATAAAGCCAAAAGTTTAACATGATAAACGGTGTTTGAAAAATTTTGAATGATGGTAGGTTAGGGAAACTCTATTTATGTCTATGAAGTTATTGTTGGTGCGGTTAGCACTAACGGTCTAACTCAAGTTTTGATAAATGACAAAATAGGTTAAGTTAGTTTCATTGTTATCTAACACTTTGATCGAGTGTGCAAGAGAAGTCCAGACAGGTCGATGGGCTGACCTGATGTCTGGCACGAAGTCTAGCTAGGTCGACGGGCCATAGCTGACACGAAGTCCAAACGGGTCGACGGGCTGACCGGACGTTTGGCACGAACTTCGGCTAGGTCGAAGGGCTGACCGGACGTCTGGCAAGTAAGTGAAGGTAAGTCACTGGAAGGGAGTGACTGTGAGGACGTATTCCCGGGAAGGAAACTTAGGCACCGATCTGACTTAGAACCATTTCAAAACTCTAAGTCGAGATCTTGACTAGATTCCGGTATCGGAAAGACGGAATCTAAGTCATGCTCTACTTGTTGAACTTAAATTGTGCTAACACTTTATTTTGTAGGACATATGTATTATATATTTGTCTCAGGACTAACATTTTCTTGCAGGAAGGAAGATGCTGGAAAACTAGGGTCCGGGCGCCCTGAGGCAAAAATTTATCTCCAACGTCATTTCGCCGCGTGGAGTTCACTGATTGGCTCGGCTACGTCATAACTAGGACGCCCTGAAGGTTACAGGCACCCCGAACCTCATATATAAGGAGGGTCAAGGCTGGAGTCAGAACACAACTCAGAATCTACTCTCTTGTGCTCCTGCGACGTTGCGAAAAGATCTCCGACGAAGTTTTGGTTTATTTCCTGTCTTATTTTCTTAATTATCGATTTTTCTTTCAATACATACTTCATGTACGTAGTTTATAATAAGTTTCGAATTATTAGTGATTGCCCATCGAAAGCACCCTTGTGTGCGGGCCTTGGAGTAGGAGTCGCCAAAGGCTCCGAACCAAGTAAATCCTTGTGTTCTCTTTGGCTTGTTTACGTTTTCTGATGTGCTTATTCTCTCTCAATTTTTTAAAATTGCTATTCACCCCCCCTCCCCCCTCTAGCGAAACTCTACGATTCAACAAGTGGTATCAGAGCAGGTACCGCTCTGATTTGGTGCAACCACCAATTAGACAGGGGGTGTAATTTTCTTTCCTTTCTTTTCCGATTTTCAATTTTTCGTATTTATCCCAAACTGGTATTATTACCTTTTTGGGAATTCTTTTCGTTGCTACTAATCTGATTTAGTGCAACACAAAATCAGTTTTTCAGTTTATTTCTATTTTTATCCCGCACTACTAATCCAAGACCTAGTCTTGGGACTCTATTTCTCTTTTTCACTTGTGTGCAGGATGTCTCAACTTGAAGACTTTAGCATAGTACGTCCTCCCCTATTCAATGGGGATGACTTTTCGTACTAGAAGAAGCGGATGAAAGTCTACCTGAAGACGGACTTCAACCAATGGTTTAGTGTAACAAGAAGTTACAAGATGCCGGTCAACAACTCTGGAGTCCCACTGGACCCAGAATAGTGGACTTCGGATATGAAGAAAAAAGCTTCAACGGAATTCAAAGCACTCAACACGCTCCAGTGCGGACTAACGAAGGAAGAGCTGAACTGGGTAGGACCTCACCAGAATACGAAAGAACTTTGGGACAAATTGATCAAGCTACACGAAGGAACAAGCGACGCAAAGGTAACGAAACACGACTTGTTATTAAATAAGTTATTTAACATTAAAATGTAGGAAGGAGAAACGACAAGTCAGCTTCACGCAAGGATCAAAGACATCCTCAACGGTCTCCACGCAATAAGATATCAAATGGAGAACAGAGACTTAATAAGGTATGCCTTGAACGCTTTTCCACGCAATAATTTGTGGGCATCTGTCGTGGATGCCTACAAAATATCTAAAAATCTATTTAAACTAAAATTAGACGAGCTTTTTTTGTGAATTAGAATTACATGAGCAAACTAACGCCAAGACCGAGAAAGGTGTAGCTTTGTTTGCAGGTTCTTCCAAGGAGAGATCTAAAAACAAGCCTGAACCTGAATAAGAGTCTTATCAGGAGACTGAAGATGAAGAGTACCTGGTGAACTTGGTAAGGAAAATGTTCACTAGGAGAAAGAACAACTTCATCAAGAAGGATTTGCATAAGAACAACTCCCTCAAACCAAAGAACATAACATGCTTCGGATGCAACAAAAAGGGCCACTACAAGAACAAGTGTCCGAAACTGAAGAGCGACAAGACAAAAGCATCGAAGAAGAAGGCTCTCAAAGTAACTTGGGATGACTCCTCCTCGAGTGAATCAGAGGTCGAAGATCGGAAGCACCAGAGCCACCTCGCGCTGATGGCCCTCAAAGAAGAATCGGAAGACGGGTCCGAACCCGAATTGAGCCATGAGTCCGTACTCGTTTCCGAAAGTCCCGACGAGGTAAATTTTATTTTAAATAATTTTTTAAAAATTTATTTCGTGCTTGAATAGTAAATTAGTTAAACTAGAAAAAGAAAATAAATTACTCCTTGAAGAAAAACAAAATCTCAAAGAACAAATCAAAAATCCAAATTCAACTCAAGACACAACACTTGAGGAGGAAAATTTATTACTAAAACAAAAAATTAACAAATTAAAAGAAATGTTAGAAAAATTCACAATTAGATCTAAGAATTTAGATCTAATTTTAAATAATCAAAAAGCAACCTACAACAAAATCGGAGTTGGCTATAAGTCAAGTTCGAATAAAACATTTAAATCATTAATAACCCAACACAAACAATCAAGCAAAGCTTGAGTTCCGAAAGTGTGTCTAACCACGCAAGTAGGACTTAACCAATACTATATACCCAAAGAAAAAATACATTATATAAAACCAAATAAATCAAATCAGAAATTAAAATACAAACCTAGACCAACAAATTCAAAATCTAAATATTTTAAGTCACATCAAGACTTAGAATATCATCAAGTAAATTATAACTACAAAAAGAACAGACATAAACCAAGAACAAAAAATTAAAGCCCAATAATTCAGGGGGAGGCTTCAAAATAACTGACACCTCTAAAATTAACCTACCCGACAGGGTAATTCAAACCAACCTACCCCGCAAGGTAATAAGGACTAATTAGAAAGGGACCAAGTTTAACTTGACCTATGGTACTGGTGAAGTCTTGGATGATAGTACGTTAAAGAAGCTCAGTCTATGCATGTCTAGGAAGATGTGACTTCGGCCTGGTGCATTTGGCTAAGTGAAACTGACCGAAGCTACCCTTTATGGATCCTAACTAGTTAGACGACCAAGGTTTTGTACTAAGTCAAATGGATAGGACTATTTGGAAAACCTCGAAGGCATGGTTACTCTAATGATGTCCGAGTGACTCACCATAGCCCAGAAGTTTATCCAGAGAATGCATATTTGTTAGACCCAAAGCTAAACCTGAATCTAACACAAAGTTAAACCAAACCCTAAAATTGAACCTAATTCATCTCATAAAATTATAGAATTACCTGATTGAAAACGTAGATCGGGTGAGATGACTAAGCACTTAATTAAATTAAATTAAATTAAAATAAGTTTAATTAAATCTAAAAAAAAATGTTTTAAAAAATTATTTTAAATTAAAAAAAAACGTTAAAAATCTTTTTAAAAACTCTTTTAAAAAAAACTTTAAAAATCCTTTTAAAAACTCTTTCAAAAACTTAAAAAATTATTTTAAAAACTCTTTCAAAAACTTTAAAAATATTTTTAAAAGCACTTTTGAAAACTTTAAAACTTGTTTTTAAAATTATTTTAAAAACTTTTAAAAATTATTTTAAAAACTTTTAAAAATTATTTTAAAAAATCTTTTTAAAAACTCTTTTTAAAACTTTAAAAATCTTCTTTTAAAAAAATTATTTTTAAAACTTTAAAAATCCTTTTAAAAATTACTTTAAAAACTCTTTTAAAATTTTAAAAAAAAACTCTTTAAAATTTCTTTAAAAAAAAAACTCTTTAAAAATTTTAAAAATCCTTTTAAAAGCTTCTTCTAAAAACTTTAAAAATTCATAAAAAAAAAAAAAATTAAAAACGAGGTCAAAAACCAGGGACGGGCGCCCCTGATATTCCCTTCCGAACCCCGGGGCACCCGGGAATGGTCCGGACGCTCGGAGCCCCCTATATATAGGGGGCAGGGGCGCCCTCACCTTTTGCATCTCCTCCTCTTCACTCTTGTCAAGGCTCTTTCCGAGCTTTACCACGAGAGTGATCTAAATTAAATTTTTCTTCCATTTTGCAGTTATTACGTTGTTGTGAATCAACCGAGGTCGTCATCTCTAAAACTTTAGTCACGATGCCTCGATAACTCTCTTTTTCCTCCTAAGGTTCTTTAAATATTTCACTGATTACTCGCTTAAGTATGTTTTTTTTAAAATAATGTAGAAAACGCTCTAGATCTGGTGTTGGGCCCTTGATTGCTAGTATTGACCCTAAGTTCCCTACTGACGAACTTAGGATTAAGTTTGAGTCGACTATTTATGTGCATATTAGGACTAAGTGCCTAGATAGAGAGTTTTTCTTATGTTCATGTGTTCCAGTTGTAGAGGTTATTAGCCACTATAACTTGCGAAACCTTGTTTACTGTACCAGTTTAGTGAACATAGATTTATTTGCTGAATTTTATAATAACTTGGTTAGGGTAGGTGATCTCACTTATATCACTAGGGTAGTTGGTACGGATATTATATTATCTCCTACCACTATTCAGGACTTCTTAGGGTTACGACCATCTACATGTCATTTTCAGTGCTACCCTCCTAGGGATCTACCATTTGGTGACCCCTACTCACACATTATCCTAGATACGATTTACTCGTATTTTTTCGGAGGGGAGCGTGTACCCACGGTGACTATGTTTAGGTTAGTAGGCCTCCGAGTTCATGATTATGTACTCTATGGGGTTTTAGTTTTAAAAAATCTGCATCTTACCACTATCCACTCGCGACATAGCGATGATGCGTCCATTTCATTCCTTTCTCTTGTATGCTTTTTGCCAAAGATTAGATATAGATATTAGTCTACATATCTTTCAAACCATTATCTACTCAGCTGGATATATCACCAACGCTCGAGTTCATATGTCGTATTGTCATATTTTGACGGCATATTTCACCCACCTACATATTAACGTTACCCGAGGTAATGTTCGGGCCATGACTGAGTTCGACGTCATAGGACCTAGGAGCTTCTTTTTAGCAGGTGTCCATGTAGATGATGATGGTGTCATGTCTTGGCGAAGGGGGGCACAACACCAGCCAAACCCAGATGTCTAGGAGGAGGCAGAGCATGATGAGTTTATGGTCTTGTTATTCGGCGAGGGTGCTCCGGCCCCTGTACCACCTCCACATCCAGGCCGAGCACCTCGTCCTGCTCCTCGCATTCTAGGTGATCGAGTTGCTAGACTCGAGCTATCCATGACAAGCCTTCGTCAGGAGGTCTCCGATTTGAGACGAGATGTAAGACAGGATATTTCTGACCTTCGACGCGATCTGTCCAGTTCCCGAGAAGATGCCTGGACCCGTCACATTGAGCTGATCGAGATGTTCCGTTCCTTAGGTTCCGGACCACCCCCATCCTCATCTTGATAGACTTCATGATCACCATGTATATCTTATTATGATCATTGTACCTTGACTTTTACATTGACTTATGATATTCTGGGTTACCCTTACTTAGGTATATCTCAACTTTGAAAATAATTGATTTTGATTTGTTTCATAAATTAGGAATTTAAAAAATTAATGTTCAAAAAATGCTATTTTCAAATTTTAAGGTAAAATGTTTTTATGTTTTCAAAATTTCCTATTTTTAGAATTTCAAAATTAGTTTTAGCTTTAGACTAGAATAATCTCTTAGAAAGCATGTTCCCTTAAGGTTAGTACTTGAGCATCTCACCAACACCCTAGGATTCCCTTGTTTGTGATTGCCAAACATAGAAAGGGGTGAGATGCATAGGCAAATTGCCTAGACTTAAGATACTTATGTCAGCGCATCGATATAAGTCTGGGTGTTAAATACCAAACAGATATAATCAAATTAAGTCATTCAGTATAATCAAACACTAACTGATGCTTAGACTTAACTTGACTAACCAAGTAAAAGGTGCTATCCTCTGAATAGTCAGTAAGTAGCTAACTGGTTAGACAGATTTTGTAATGTTAGGTTCAGGGGGAGGTTAATTATTTTTCTACTTATTTTATATTACTTTTTACAAAATACCCTTTTTTTAAAACTAAGTGTTTAAAAATTTTAAAATTTGTTTTCAAAATTAGTTTTGAGAGTTAAAATTATTATTTTTTAAATGTGCTTTATTTCAAATTTTAAACATTTCAAATTTTAAACATTTCGAATTTAATCTTGAAAATGACACCTTCTAAACTTGATTTCTAATTTAAACCTTCCAAACTTAATTTTAAAAAGTTGGTTTTTAAAAGTGGATTCTTCAGTTTTTGAAACTCATATTTGGACTTCAAAAGATATTTTTGAAAATTTATCTAAAAAGTTACAAAATCAAATTTTATATTTTACTTAGTTAAATTTTTACAAACTTAAACTTATTTTACTTAGTTAAGTTTTTACAAAATCAAACGTATTTTACTTAGTTTAAAAACCTGACTTGTAAATTGAACTTAACCTTAATACTTTTGTCCTAGCTTTGCAAATCATCTTTCCAAATTGCAAAACTATTTTTGAAAAATTAAAGTTACAGTTACAATTATTTCTTCAGTAACTATAAGCGTCGGTCCAACTTAGGTCAATTTGAGAAACCTAAGTTGAGACCTTAACTAGATCCTGGTCTCAAGGAGACAGGATATAATTATTACTACTGTTTTATTATATTGTGCTAACTCTGTTTTATAGGTTAAATATATTTTCTATTGCTAGGACTAACCTTTTTATAGGAAAGAAGCTACTGAAGAAAACGAAAGTCCGGGCGCCCGAAAGGGATTCGAGCACTCGGACTAGGCTTGCCCAGGAGAGTGTCGCGGGCACCCAGGTGGTCTGAGTGCTCGGAGTCGGTCCAGGCACCCAGACCCAAAAATTTATCCAAAAGCTGATATGGAGCGCGCCGACTGGCCAAGCCATGTGATCCAGGCGCCCGGAATGAGCCTATATAAAGGCCTTCGACTAGGAGCTTCAGAATAACAACTGCTACGACTTTCACTCTTACTCGATGCTCCGAAAAAGCTCCTACGATGTTGTGACGCTTCTTCTATAATCAACGATCAAAATTTTCTTACTTTCTCTGTTGTCGGTAACATTGTTTGTCAATTCTTGTACTTAACTTTTATAATCATTCAATTTATTAATGAATTGTCCAACGAAAGCACTCAATGGGTGCGAGCCTTGGAGTAGGAGTCGTTGAAGGCTTCGAATCAAGTAAAACTTGATTTTATTAGCGTTGTCTTTTATTCCTCTACTGCATACCTGCTTTTAGTCGTAAATTTTCGAAGAACGCTACCCCGCTTTAGCGTCTTTCCGGTCCTACATACCAAATATGTATACACTCAACATTATATGCATAATTAGCATGTTAACTCAGTCAACCAGATATCCCTACAGTACATACCCTACATGTGTATATGTGACAGAGTATAGATATCCAAAATCAAGACTGTATATAAAATAACTAGATGATTTCTACGGTCAAGCACGTAAGTATCAAGCATGGATAAATACGAGTAGATTTAAAGTAAAACAACCTAATCTATCAATTAAAATAACTATACACTAAGTTCAATAAACTAAAAAGACCAAAGAAGTACTCTCATTTATCATAACTCGAATCAAATACCCCCCACGCTAAGATGCTCGTTTTAAATCAGAGTCTTGCATCAAAAGGTATAGTTCAACTACTTTAACATGTATAATCTAATTTAACTAAATCCCAAGACCAAATAAATAAACTGAATCCTAAATTGAATCAATCCAAAGTGGTCAACTAAGTTTCGATTGATCCAATCCATAATCAATCCCAACTAATATATTCCACATTAACACTTCCCACATACATGATTTATTAGTAAATCCAAATCTGTAACTCAATTATATATTAATTAATCCACAACTTCATCTCAACCTCAATTTAATGATTTTGATTAACAACAATCATCTAATCATTTATTCCATTTAATCAACTACTAAACATCATAAATCAGTTTAATAATTAACCGAATTTCCTTAATTAAATTTGATTTATCCCCTCATTAATCTTAATCTAATCCATCCACATGATTTGATTAGATTTAACCCAACATCAACCCTAATTGAATCAATTGGATAACACATCCATCTTTTAAAATACTACACATTTGATAATCAATCCAATGATCTTGTATAACGATCATGAAGTCCCTTTGGATGGATCTAGTGGCTAGCACATGAGGTGTGATTTACCTCCTCCATGTTGGCCTTGGGATGAGTTGGCGGGGGCGTTGGGAGTGAGCGTATTCACCTTTTTGTCACAATGTATAATGATCATGAACTCATCAAATTCAACCAATCCTAAATTAATCAAACCACAACATATTACAAACTCCAAGTCTGATATAAATCCAATTTAGAAAATGAAGATAATATTGGATCTATCTGCTACAAATAAGAAATCAGATCTCCCTTAATCAAATACTATGTACAACCTAACCAAATCCGTAATCAAATAATCAATCTAATACATAAATGGAACAAACACTCAAATAATCATACAATGATCAAATCTCACCTCAATCTGATCTATCGTTGCTCAGTGAAGGAATCCGGAAGCAACTGTGAGGATATACAACAGTGAGTTCGATTCATAGGAAGATAGAACAAAACAAATAACTGGCAATGCTTTCGGGAAGGAGATGGATGAGTAGAAGAGCTTTGGATCCGATTTCCCCACTTCAGATAGTGTGATTTGAAGAGGAGGGGAAATGTAATCCGACTGGGTGATCAAAGAAGACTGAGATGTGGTGGCTCTTACCAGGGCCGGTAATGGGGTGGAGGCGGCGATGCTAGGGCACAAAAGAGAGAGGTGGCGGTGCATTGGAACCGAGGGGAGACCAACAACTCTACCCTCGTGACGACGGTGGCTGTAACATCATTGATCTAGCCTCATGCGAAGGGGAAGAGGCGTCAGGCGATCGGGGCAGCGTGACTTGGTGAGGACGACTGCGGGGCGATCGAGCGACATGACGAGATCGCGTAGGAGGGAGAGGTGAGTGACGGATCAGGAAGAGAGGAATCGAGAGAGGAGAAGTAAACTTAGGTTATGATTTAATATACCTAGGTTAACCTATTTATACTTTAGGTTAACCTATTTATACCTTAGGTTAATGAAACCAATCAACTTATACTTAATTGATAATCTAAATAAGTTTTAAATCCAATAAATTCATCCTCTTAAATATGCCATACAAACTCCATTTAAATACTGAAAAAATTCTAAATTTTTTTTAAAAATCTTGTAAGATTATTTCTAAAATAATACTTACTATTTAGATA
This sequence comes from Zingiber officinale, assembly GCF_018446385.1. Taxonomy (NCBI): domain Eukaryota; kingdom Viridiplantae; phylum Streptophyta; class Magnoliopsida; order Zingiberales; family Zingiberaceae; genus Zingiber; species Zingiber officinale. The sequence continues at coordinate 151,829,826 of NC_055994.1, read as the reverse complement.
TTGTATCTCATAAGTAAGATAGTCACTAAAACATAGGTTATAAAAAATAATAATAATTAAAAATACCTTTAATATTATTTAAAATTACTCAAATAATAACATTGTTGCAGTAATAATCGATTAGATAATTTTGGTAAGAAAATTGAGTATGGAAGACTCTTTTAAGTTATACTTTAACTATTTATATGCTAAATTTTGATTTAGCACAATAAACATTTAATATATAATTATTAGTGCAGCCTTTGTTTAATGTGTATATATATTTTATTTTATTTTTTCCTTCTAACATTATCTATGAAATTCCCCTGTCGGATGTTTCGCTGAGCTCATCTTCCGCGACTCCGACAGCGGCACGTTTCTCAGCCCCCGCCGCCCCAACTACTTCTCCGCCCTCCTTTCCTTTGCTTTTCCTCCCAATTCCAAACCGCGGAAACTGCCGCCGATCCAATCCACAATCCTCGAATGATCCCCAGATCCTTCCGCCTCCCATGGATCTTGATCCCCTATCCCTTCCCGGCCCCTCCGCCGGCGGCCAATTCTGCCCATGCGCCTGCCCCTTCTGCTGCCGCCCCGCCTCCCCTTCCTTCCGACGCTCCATGAAGCGCCGCTTCGAATCTGACTCCGCAGATGGCGGCGGCGGGGAGGTCGCTGCCCGTGTGGAGGTCGAGAACGAGCTGGAGGCGCTGCGCGAGGCCGTGGAGAACCAGCAGGAGACGATTCAGGAACTGTGCGCGGAACTGGACGAGGAGCGTAACGCCGCCGCCTCGGCCGCCAGCGAGGCCATGTCGATGATTCTTCGGCTCCAGCGGGAGAAGGCGGAGGCGCAGATGGACGCCCGGCAGTTCAAGCGGTTCGCCGAGGAGAAGATGGAGCACGACCAGCAGGAGCTACTTGACCTAGAGGAACTTTTATTTAAGCGCGAAGAAGCCATCGAAGACCTCATATTGCGGCTCCAGGCTTACCGAGACCTTCTCGTCTCCCACGGCATCGATCCTGACGACGTCGACGCCACAGCACCCTGCGGTGGCGACGCGAACGGCGACCTTGGTGCATCCCAATACGAGGAGGAGATATCCACAAGTGAATACCCTCCGTTGAAGTGCAACCTGCCCAATGACGTCCAAGGCAAAGGGGATTATTATGATGAGTCTGCTAATCTCAAGAAGTTTGCTTTTCGGGAGACCCCGCATGCCGAAGAGGACCTTGAGAGTTCGGAGCACCAGATTTGTGAGCTAGAGACCTCGCCGATCGCTACTGACCTGCTAGAGAAAGGCGTGGTCGAGGAGGGCCCGGGACCCGGACCTTCTGGCCATTTCAGATCTTCTTCGTTCAGTAGCTATGATTCGATTCCCAGTGTGAAACTGCAACAGCCCCTGAAAGGGGAGGAGTTTCCTGCTTCAATGGATAGACCATCTCTAGATGACGGTGGTGTGGACGATGTTAGTGACAGGGTGTGCACACTCGATGCAGTGCATGAGACTGCAACAGAAAGTGCTGCCGAGAATTGCGTTGACACACAAAGGAAGAAGTGCGAGAGATGGGAGATGGAAGGTGGGGCTCCAGATATTAGAAATCTGTACATGAGACTGCAGACACTTGAGGCAGACAGGGAGTCAATGAGGCAGGCCATTATTTCAATGCGAACAGAGAAGGCACAGCTGGTGTTGCTCAGAGAGTTAGCACATCAGCTGCATAAGGATCTCTCTCCTGAGAAGAAAATTGTTAAAAAAAGTTCTTCATCCACAAATTTCTCAGTTTTTGCTGTGCTTAAGGTATCCCTTTTTATTCATCAATCAGATAAACCTGATGATTGCTTTAAAACTCACAGCACATTACCTATTCATCTTGTATATATTGGTGGGGTTAGTTCTTGCAGTTTTATTATTATGTTAGCCCTCAATTGTAAGTTTTCATAAATCGCACTATCAATCGGCATTAAAGAAATAAGCAAACAAACAAACCTAATCAATTATATTATGCAAGAGAGTAATCTATTCCACATATGATAATTTCCATACCCCTGATCATCTCCGTCTTATAAAGAAAAGTCTATAACTTACGCCTGTTAAAGGGGAAGATTTATATGCCATTTTATTGTGTTACCTTCTGACACATCTGTTTAGCTTTCCCTCCACAGTTTCCTGGTTTTGTTTGTAGCATCCAAATGGTGAGATTTGAGTTCTGCATATTTTCATAATGTTGGTGGCATTAAACCATTTGTGCGAAAGAGAGCAATTTTCTTATCCATACTCCATCAAGCAAAGATGGTATTAACTTATTTCTTTAGGTGGGTGCATTGGCGCATATTTAAATTGGAATTTAGGTCTATGCAAGGAGTTCATAGATTTTTTGTTGCGCTTCCAAGACCTTATTCATTTATTTCTTTGTCTTGGTTTAGCCAAATCTTGCTGGCTAAACCACGGGAACAAAGGATGGTTATCAAAAAGTGTGTCAAAAACGAAATTGAGTTTCACTAGATTAATCTCAGAGGTAAAAGGGGAATAATCCTGCATTCCTGCATTGGGCCTATTGATTTTGTTCAAGTTTCATAAATTCCAGAGTTAGATGAGTTGAATCTATCAGAGTGGAAGGTAGATGAGGTAGAGACACCAAACAAATTTTAGTTTTTCTAGTAGAAGGTGATTTAATTAGTTGGAATATTCCTAGTGAAATTGGTTTGCATAGAGCTCACTAGAGAGAAGATTTATGTAGCTGATCTTGAATAGTTTGGAGAACTACGACAGACAATGGCGTATGTAATATGCATACGAGGTCACAGGTGTAACACATTTGCATGAGGCTCTAGCAGTACAACCATGCTTTCAGTGGATGAGCAATAGTAGAACTTTTAACTAATCTTTCACCTTTTGCTGTCTATTATAAACTGTTTTTCCTCTAAGTCACTCTTGTGCATTTGATGAAAGATAGATGCTATTGCTTACCTTTGTATAAACTTTGTTATTAAACTTTATCCTGAAGCTAATTGGGTTGCCTTCGTTCTCAGTGGGTAATGGCATTTCTTCTCTGGAGAAAGAAGCCATCTCGAACCAGGTACACAAAAAACCTTTTTTTTTTGTCTAAATTCTGATCATAGTTTTGCTACTACTAAAATCTGTTTCATCAGGTACACGTTCGGCTCGTCAAATGCCAACCTCGGCTTGTTGTTGCTTCTGGAGAATTCACCCCGAATCAGTAACTGGAGACTTGTCACAGGAACGCAAGGGTGAACAAAAATACTCTAGTCCATTTGTTTTGGTCAAATTGTATCATATGATTGAGATTACATGTGGTGTTCTAAGTGCAATTTTTTGTGGGGATATCATCTAATCAATCCCCTGTTTAATACTCTTGGTTTTATGATGTGTTTTGTAATATGGTATTGTATTGATGGGGTGCCATTCTTTTTTTTTTCTTGTGCTTGATATTGGTGAATGTAAGCTGTAACAATTTGTGACAAAATTGTTTTGGTATGATAATCCCAATTTATCAGAGGTAATGCATTTGTTTTAACTTATATTTTAATTAATTGCTATAATGTTGGCAGTGAGTAGTCTTAATTGGTTTTAAAATTTATTTATGTTCTATTTATTATTATTATTATTTATTTATTTATTTATTTATTTATTTTTTAAAAAAGGGGCACTGGTGGACATTAGCGCACGGACATTAAAGCGGCGGACTTGATGTCCGTCTTTTTATTGCTCTTTTCGCTGTGGTTCTCCAGCGCGGTCGAAGGCTTCTCAATTCTTCGTGTTTTTTCCACTGCGACTCAAGACGCAGCTCCTTCGCCGTCGCCCTCCTCTTCCTTCTTGATCCGAACTTGCGCTTTTTCCCATGGATGAGCCAGGGTACGGGGGCGGGACTGGGGGGAAGATGAGGCGGAAGCCGCTCCGGAGGGGCGCGATAACGCCGTATGACCGGCCCCCTGCCTCAGGCCGCGGCGTCAAGGACCCGCCGCTGGAGACGGAGGAAAGAAGCTGGCTTGGGAAGTTCGTCGTTCCGGCATCGTGGTTTATCGCCAACGGCGCGTCCAGGCTGTTATCGTCGGTGTTCCGCAAGCGGCCTCCTGCGTCCCCGATCCAGGGATTTCCGGTTCTAGGTCGGAGACCCGAATCTTTCTTCTTGGATTTTTACCAGGGCAGTTCTTTCCTTGTTTAGCTTGTGTCTGTAATTGTTTTTTTTTTTTGGATATCGTCCTAGGGTTTTGGTTCCCCTCTGTGTATATTTTCCATTTGTTCGTGACATTTTCTGATCGACTCGTGAGATTATGAAACAATTGGTTGGCTTCTTTCTTCTTCTTCGTTTTTTCCTTGATGGATTTAAAGACGTATATTGATTGTCAGTCTTTGGACGATCAACTCTGCGTTGTTGCTTTTCTGCAGCCGAATGCCTTATTTTCTTATTTTTTGATCCCATGGGTTCAATTGATTTCTTTGCGATAGTGTTTTCCTTGATTTCCATCAATCTTCTCTAGCATATTTTTCTGATAATTTTCTCATGAAGTTGATTTGTTATTCAATCCATGTAGTAATCTAAAACATTTGTTCAAAGATGCACGGTTTGTCCAGGCAACGGATTGATTATATATGTGGACACCATTGAATGTTTTTCTTCAAAACTGAGCCTTTTTTGCCATGTTAATAATTATTGGTGATTGCTTTGGACTAGTTCTGTTTTTGTATTAACTCTAAAGCCTATATTAAGTAAGGTATTAAAAAAATGATTTCAGACAAGCTGGCTCCTAGGTGGTGGTCGAGATTAAATAATATTAAAATAAGGGAGACAAATAAATTAAATTAAGAGTGACCAATACATATAAATTGTATCCTTAATCAAACAAAAAAGGTTTACAATTGCAAATAGATGAATCATAATTAATAGTAAGGACTAAACATGCAACAACAATAAAACATTTCATATTGCACATTGCAACAAAATCTAGAAATAAATCTAAGCTAACTGAATTAATTGATGAAGAAGTTTGTAATGAATGAGAAGAAAGAGACAAGAAAAGAGTGGTAATACACATAAATAGTTGAGAATCATTGTATATTGCTCATATTGGGTGAAAAGGGTAGGTGAAAATCTTATATAGTTGGAGGCTTGAGCGAACAAGGGATATCAGGTGGGCTAATGGTGATAACTAGAGTTATTTTATAATATCAGATGAACCAACAACTTATAACTTTTTTTACTTCCATAAACTCGCTTAGATCGCCTAGGCGGTCTTCCCGCGCTACTTTTTAAAAGAGCTGCCTACTAGGAACCATTTGACAACCATTATCATGTGCCTATTAATTTATTGACTAGGTTAATAGAATCAGATTACTCTTTCCTGTCATCATGGGAGCTAACCTTTTCATGCAATATGAGGTCTTAGCAGAAGGGGAGATGAGTAGGAAAGGGGGAAAATTATGTGTCATTCTTCTTGGTGTAGATAACATTTTAAACCTTGCTTTGTTGTTATTTTTGCACATGCGGTTATATCTAGCCAGGCTACTACATAAAGTATGCAACTTAATGACATCAACTGTATTGAATGGAAATCAAGCATTATATGGACCTACAATAACCAGATCAGCTTGAGAAGTATATTTATATGGGCTACAGAAACCCTTTTTTGCTCCTCTCACCATTGCCCTTTCCCGTTGTTGCTGCAATTGGGATCTGTTTACTTGGAGAAAGTAGGGAAGAGAGGAAGCTTTGAGCAAAGATAATTTTGCTTGGAGAGAAAGTTGAGGAAGGAATAAAAGATAAGGCAAATAAAACATCCTTGCTTTCTTCTCAAATCTCTCTCCTGAAATTAGAATGAAACTTGATTTCTTTCCTCTTCGAAATTTAATTTTCTTCCCACCCATCATGTCCCACTTCTACACGTTGGTTGACCATTGTTGGTTATCATCACTTGATGATCTACCACTGGTTACTAGCTTGCCATCGCTGCACATGTCCAATCAGTGGATTTTGTTGGTCAATGATGGCTGATGGAAGCAACCACAGGAAACTGACCAGGGTAAAAGTAAGCCTTTTGTCAATTTTAAAATTAATTTCTTCCCCACTCTTTTCTCTTTTTGAATAAACAACTTGTCACCTGGCTTTTGTTTTATCCAAATTATCTATTTTATCTGGTCTTTCTTCCCTAGCTTCTTTCCTCCCAAGCAAATAAGGAATTGGAGAATTATTACAGCCACCCCACCAGCCTAACTGAATCTCACTAACGTAATGATTCTCTAGGATCTTTTGTTGCTCTGTGCTTTGTGATTGGTTGGAATTGTTTACATTTATGCTCTAGTTTTGTTATTTAAGCTGTTGGATTATTTTTTTGATCCTGTTCTTGTGGTACACTATACCTAACGTCTTTATGATATGCAGAGGTGTCCAATTCAATAATTGGCTTTCCCATTGCCAACCAACCGATAGATTGTTGAAGTTGTAGATTGTAAGATTGTCATAATAATTCAAGCGTCTAGTTCTAACACAAGACTTACCTGAGCTCGGTGAAACTTCCATGTTCTAACATAAGCCTTACCTGAGCTTGGTGAAAGGTCCATTTGTTAGTAATTTAAGTTTTTGATTTCTAACATAATCAATCAAGTTGAGCAAGCTCTAATTGTGAACAAGCCAGCCTTGAGCCTTACATGAGCATAGTGTAACTTAGATGAATCAAAATATGGAATTTATAATTGAATCACACCCTTGATTGATAACAGATTATTGAAGCTAAGCCTGATCAAACCAAAACTCGATGTTTTGCTGTTCATGTGCAATTCTAGCCAGTCGGCCAGTCCTATGTTCTAAAAATTTGGATAGAGCTGCCATAAATCTTCTTTTTATTGAATTTAAAAGTTGATGCCTAAATCAAATATTAGAAGGGGGTGCTAATTGCCTTTAACACAATTCTAAGTGTTTTGATTCTGTGAATTGATAGTGGTATTTTCGTTGTTTTTTTTTGTGTTGGGGATTTTATATCTTGGATGGTGCATTTAGAAAATGGGTTTCCCTTGCTACTATGGTTGTTCACGAATATCTCACTTGCACAAAAGCTTTATGAGTTTTTTTTAATAAGATTGTCCCCTTGATTAACCATTTTCATTAGTTCAAACTTGAAAAATCTGAGTCTTTCCTACGTGTAATTGTTTCCACTAAATTTTTGTTTAAACTAATGCTCACATATTACCTGTGGATTGAATTTGCAGATGAAACCTCTTTGTCTCAGTCCACACAAGAGGTTATTGGAACAATTTCTGATGTAAGTAGCAGAAAAATATAGCATTTAATTGAATTATTTTCAAGTTCACAAGATTCTTATGCTGCAACCATTAAAGAAATGTTTATAGTTTTCAGATTGGGAAAGTGTCCTGTTGGGCAGGGCAATTTGATGGGATTGGGAATGTTGGTTGGCTGCTTTGGTTGGGCAGGTAGCGAGAGTCGCTTGGCCTGTTCATCACGATCAACCATCTAACTCACTGAACCTAGAGAAGGGGAAAAATTCCCCTTAGTTTCCCAAATGCAATTAAAATATTTTTTATATTACATATTAGTGTCACATTCAAACCATAGAAAATAATTGATTTTCCCAAAAAAAGTTTTCTCCTTAAAACAAAGAAGATTGAATTTGCAATTAGTAGCACTTTATCCTGGTCAAAATGAGTCAACCAATCACATTGAGTCATAGGATTCTTTGAACATATGGCATGGAGCACAATTTAGTAATATTATCTTGTATCGGAATCTTTTTGCCTGCAAATTATCTAAAATTCTTTCCCTCACTCGACATTGGCATTGTTGGAAGATATAAATGTGTAGTATTGGTGCTATTAGCCCAAAGTTAAATGTGAGACTAATTTTAAATGTTGGGATGAACAGAACATAGCTAGAAATGCTCCAATAAACAATATGTTTGATAAATGTGTGAACAAATAAATACTGATAAACTGAACTGTAACCTCATGTAGTTCTAAGTCCTACCAATGTGGAACGATTTGATAGGGTTGGTCTGTGATGCTTTATTTCTTCAAAACAGATTGTTTCTGTCCCAGGTCTTGTCAATAGTGGCTACCTAATCTCCATGTGTTGATTTTGAAGGATACTTGAAAAGAAATGGCTCTACATTTGATCAACCACCCTGATGTTTGTTACAAGGTAATTCAGTAACACATATCAATGTCCTTATTTGTGGATATTCCTTTGTCATGCAGGATATCTCAGCTGAACTACCAGAAAATAAAACCAACAACCAAAATGTTGCAGCAAATAATCCCGAGGACTATGCAGTTTTGGAGTTTGAGCAACTTATTGGCCAGAAAAGTTTCACAAGGCAAGCACCTTATGCTGCTCTTTCTCATCTTTGAAATTCATTGTCATCTGAAACACCTCAAATTACTTCATCTAGTTGTAAAATTGAGCTTCTTGGATTCCTTCATTCTATATCAACTCATTTTTTTGTCCTTCAACAACAACAACAACAACAACAACAATCAAGCCTATCCCACTAGGTAGGTTGGCTATATAGACCCTTCTACGCCATTGGGCCTTATCACATTTTTTGTCCTTCCAACAAGAAAATTGTCATGGATGTAGAGAGGAAGATTCTTGTAGTTACCATCTCATATCATCCTTAGATTAGAACATTAGTTATGAGTAATCTTGATTACAACTGGAGGTTTCTTGTCCATTCTTGTATGGTTGCATCTTTAGCCTCAACCTCCATACTTAGTGTGGAAATGTGTTTTCACAAGCCACCTATGTATGCATCTCATGTTTATTTCCACACCATCTACTGGATCGGCTACCTGTATTATTATTATTATTATTATTAGTATTATTATTATTTTGTAAATTTACTTGCCTTTGCCATGTTTCCCTATTAACTTTTGATGTAATTATGGAAGAACCATACTGAACTTAGCATCTGAAGCTTTTGTTTAGCTTCTCAAGTGTTATTTTTGATCTTTTAATCCTAATACCAATCCTTTTACTTTTTTTAACAGAGCCCAATATGAGCATTTGATGGGTATTCTGCAGTCAAGAATTATTAATTCAGATACTGAAAGATCTGAAGCAAATGATGCAAAAAATGTAGTTGTTCCTTTGCCAGCAACAACAGATTGCTCACGTCCACACAAGGATCCTGTAAGTTCTTTAGGCGTCTTGCTCTTTGGGAAAATATTTTATTTCATTACATCTCATTTTAGTGATAACTTTTATGTGTCTTTTGATTTAGTATACACTCCTGTGGAAATAAATAATGCCAGGAATAACCTAACCCTGCCCAATAAATCAACCTGCAATCATCTTTATATTATTCTTTATCTTCCTAATGTTGCTTGACATTTTTTAGGTTCCTGATGGTCATACTGTTTCACCAGTGGAACTTGCAAAAGAATATATGAACTCCAAGGTTTCAAATGCTTCCCCTTTTCATTTAAATTGGCAGAAGCAACTGCTTCACGAGAATAAACAGGGGCAAAGTCATATAACTTCTGCCAAAAAATTTGACGTTAGCAGTTCAAAACCTCTCATTCTCTCTCATATATCAGCTGAGATTCCTGACAATAGCTATTATACTCCAATATCTGCTCAAAGATCTGCAATGCATAAAATGCCAAAGTCTCCTTCTGTTAAGGTTTGTGAAATTACTGCCATGCGATGTGTTACATGATGTGTCAGGATGTAGAGACTTGATATAAATTTTACATATGAAAGCTTCCATTCTGGAATATATCTGGGGACTATTGTTCTCTGCTAATTTGATGTTACTGTCATTTAAGGGTGAGGGATCTTCCAAAGATGGTTATTCTGGATCCTTGTCTCTTGAGACATCAGTCACCAAACAAGCAGTGGGGCAGGGGCAGGTAATGTACTGATCTTAATTTGTCACTTATTTTTTTGTCTTCTTGTGACATTGTGTGTTGTTGTAAGAATAAGTGGTAGAATATAGCATTACATCCTGTTCAATGGCGTGGTAAGATCCATCTAGCTGTCCCCAAATTGTGGGGAAAGTCTATTTGTTGTTGTTGAATGACGATGATGGTATGTGTTTCCATGATAAATATCTAAGAACTTTCAAGTTGTCAAATGATTCTACATTACATATTTGGTAGGTTGGAATCCTAAAGCACTTCACCAAGCACTATAACTTAGGAATTATTCAAAAATTTAAACCACCCACACAGCTTTTATATAAAATAGTTTTGTGTAAAAAAATAGACTATAATAATCCATGGAATTTATGCTAAGAATTGCAAAAAGGATATTCACAATATTGCTAAAACTAGAAAAAGAAACTCTAGAGATTTAGGTAATATTAGATGTCTAAAAGATAGGTTTGTAGGTGATGAAACAATCAAGAAACAATGGGAACATTTTTTGCAAACTATTTGATAAGCACTCTATGAGCTATTTGTCTATTATTTTGATATTAGAGCAAATGATTTTAAAGAAACTTTAAAGATAATTGACTAGGTGTAGTT